>NC_045964.1:28464603-28482103 GCF_010909765.2 Amblyraja radiata | reverse complement strand
GAAGATGCAAGTACCTGATTCAGGGTAGTCCTTATTCAGGGACTACATTTAGTGATTTCACAATTTTTCATGTGTCAATTCTAATGCAGGTTACTGAAATAAGTAGCTCTGTGTAACATGTTTCCTTACTATAAGAGTTCCCAATGATAGGACTCAAACCTAGAGCACTGCGTGGATTACTAAGTTCTGTTGATTAATGTACTCCATTATAGGATACCGTATATATTTGAAGTCTTTTGGCAGTTCTGTATTTTTATGGTCATTGAACAAAACGTTTTGTCTTTTGTTTGTGTTCTTGTAAAAAGATGGACCTAGCACCTTCATTGATGGCAAGAATTGTGCTCGAAAAGTTCTTGCAGAAACATGACCAGACCACGCGTAAGTAACTTCTAACCTCAGTGTCACGATTGCGTAATATTGTTAACCCACTACCTAATGAGATTTTAAAATTATTTTCATTTATAGTTGCAAAAGTAACTTAGATAGTTTACATATTTGGGAATAATAAAAATGAATGTCACATTTTGTGATGCTACTTGAATGTGATGCTATATTTCCATGGTGTAAATGTTAAATATAGTTATTTGCGAATTAAGGAAGTTCAGAGTACAGATTCAAATGAATAAAAAAGCAACAAAATAATTTTGATGAACCACTCGCATTTTATTTCATTTCATCTGAGGAGTTTACGTGTAATTTATAACTTTGCTTTTAAAACGTTGTTCCTCATCATCGAGACATCGACTGAAACTTGCTTACATTCCAAGGATGATAATGTAACTCAAAGGTATTTGCTTAACTTTAAATCAGGCTATCAAAATATACATCCTTGAATGTTCCAAACCAACTTAAAATAGACAACCTACCTGTTAGAAATGTCAACAAGGGCCTAATGGAAGCAGCTCAGTATTATGTAGCCCTAGGTGCCCGAGAAAAGGAGTTTAAAAAAAAAGTGAAGGGTAGTCGTACAAGAGATTCAACCTTAAATTAATTTGCTACTGAAAAAATACATTTTGTTATTTTCCCTGTGTCAACTGCATGATTAAAACTGGCTGTTAAGTGAGCTCTGGGGACACGCTTGTAAAAGATTTATGAGTAATATTCAATGTGATATTCAAAGTGAGTCATGAATATCAGGGTAATTGCTCTCAGTGCTGGCTCTTTTAGTTGGCAGGAGTTTGTCAACTGCCCCATAAATATTTACCTAGTCTCATGTAAAAGAAAGAATTCATATTCTGCTTTTTTTTTTATCACCATGTGTAATGTTTACCTTCCATGTCTGACAATGGTAGTATGAAAATGACGCACTGGGCTACATTCCCTGCTAAACCCTGTTCATCATTTTAATAGGAGAGGAAAGAATGAGCTTAGATATTGTTCAATGGTGCAAAACAGTTTGTATGGTGGTTGTAGAATTTTATCCAAAATTGTTCTGGTCTATCTAGATTAGTTGTGTAGTACCAGTGCAAAGGGTTCATCTCATGAATTAACCTTCCCCCACCCCTAACCCCCACCCTGTCCTCCCAGCACCCCTCCCCCTTCCAGTTCAATATCATTGCAATGGGCACAGCCTCTAAAGTAACCTGCAGTGATGCTTTTTGAGCAAATCACATGATGTCAGAATCGTATGGTTTCGATTTAATCAAGAAAGAGATTAAAGTAGATGTGTGTTATTTTCAACTTCGCCGCAGCTCCGCCATTTGTCAAAGTCAACGTTCTGATTGCTTTGGACCTACTGCTATCCCATACTTGTCAAAATAGTAGTCGGTATGGGCTGAGGCTGGTAACCTTCCAGATAGTGGAAAGCAGAATCTAGCCAGATACTTGAAATGTCTTTTTAATGTCTTTTAAAGATAAATTAATTATAACCTATTGATTACTTAATTGAAAACAAGGTTTTGAAGATTCTGAAATTTTACCAATAATGCCATAACTGTTCACGTATATATAGCCTGTAATTAAAATAACTATTTCAAAGTGTGATTTTTTAAAATGAAATAAAATAATATTTTTTTAATGTTCTTGCTTCTGAAACTAAATTCCTTTCACTATGATTATAGTCCAAGTTTAAGCTTTGATCTCCTTCCATTTAATTTCCAAAAATGTAATGACGGGTAATAAAATTGCCATTTTATATTAAACGTTGCTATTTACTGAAAGAATTAAGGTTCTTTTAATATGTCTCTAGAAATGCTAGGAGAAGCTGCAGGCTAGAATGACTTATATTCTGACACACATTTCCCCTTCACAGCAGCGACCTGGCTGGCCTTTGGCAATGAAATTCAATGCACATGGCTCCGCAGTCAAATCATCAAATTTCCCTGTGTGTATATTAGAGTTTTGTAATGTGTTTCCATTATGAAACAATGCTGGGATAATTGTCTTTGGTGGCAATTAGCTAACAGGTTTGTTCAGTGCTATTGGCAGGAGCATCCATCATCCCTTCCCTGACCACACTTATTTCATCTGCTGCAGACTGCAAAGATCAATAGAATATGTAGGGGAAATCATCCCCACTTTAATGGGCTGCAACACTGTCCTTTCCATGTATTATTATTTTTCTCTTTGTTTTGCCAAGTAATTGTTAGCCTGCTGATAGCACAACATGCCTGTTTTTGTGGAGAACCCTATGTGTAATCTGGTGCTTCTAAGAAGCAGTGTTGTGGGTACAGTGTGCAGCTTTAAGTTAATTAAATTTTGTTTTCTTAATGTGAGAAAGAATCAATACATTATAAGTGACTTAAAAAAAATATTGAATTTTACATAGTGATGTGAATATGACATAAACTGGCTACATATTGACAGATTTGAAAAATGGAATTGGGTGAGCTGCAAATTAGTGCATGCAAGATACTTTGTTGCAATTCCAATTGAGCATGGTGTACTTTCTGTCAGTCCTGTAAGTTTGAGATCTTGGAGCAAACATTAATGTTTCCGATTTTTTAAATTGTATATCTAGGTTTTGTTATACTACATAGTACGTGGATGATGAAACCCATCACTGCTAACAATGTGGAAAAACGTTTATGCTTATGCCACATTTAAAAGTGGATTAAAATTGGTCACTAAAATGAAGTGAATGTCAACATGTAGTAAATATCTTTCCAGTGAGTTGGTGCTGATAATACAGAACAGATACCTCTGTGTAAAATGAAAGACATGCATTCGGTAATGTGAAGGTCATGTTATCTGGAACAGAGAAGAGGGATGATATTTCAATATGGAATGAATGGAATATTTAAACCACATATCTCAAAGATGATTGCAAGTTCATGATAAAATTGTGTTTTTTGGAAATAATCACATTTTATCATGGATAAACTCATGGACAAACCCAATATGACAAAATGCTTTCTTAGAATGAATATTATTTTTATTTTCCTGTAATTGTTCTCCCTTAGTGGCACCTGCTAAAAGAATTACCATGGGATTATGATTTTTTTCTTTGGAGAACAAATATTCATGTGGTTATTTTACATAATTACTCTTTTGATGTAATTTCTTAAAGTAATAGGTGATTTATTGAATTATGTGGCAAACAGTTGACATTTCAGAATAGATTTGCTTAAATATGCAAGATAAAATCCATTTTTGAAGTATTGATCATTTCAAAGAAGAAGGTTCTTTATCCAGATTATGCAAAAAGTAAATTAAAAAAAAGTTAAGTTTGGAAACAAATATTTGATCAGATATTTAGGATGACTTGCTCACTCAGAGTATAAACCTTTTACATCTGGAACCTGGCTTGAATCCATTTTGGGAAGCTGATCTGATAAAGTGTCTGCTAATAAACAACTGTTAAACCCAAATGAGTTTGGCAGTCTGAATCCAGTTCAAAGTAAACATGATCCATGTGCCACAGTTCAGTAGCAATTATGCAGTCTTTCTCAGGGAGGATGTTATATGAAACAAAAATTTCCCGAATCTCAAATCATTTTAAAGGAGTATTCCAAATGTCTAAACTTCATAATCCTGAATATTATAAATGTTTATATCATTAGACTTTACAGTACCATTCTGTCAATCTGTGTTTGTTTTGTTTTAAAGTAGATTGTAAGAAGCAATCTGGGTAAAGGTATTTTATCTGGGTATTTTATTTGTAGCGACATCATGAAATTCCTTTCTAGCGACATTGAATGGACAATTTATTTCAGAGTATAAATGTATTTTAGAGCAATATACATGCTTACCAATGTTGAATTATTTTACATCAATGAATATCAGCATTTTAAGTTGTTGAGAAATCAAATTGCTAATTGCATCCATTGTGTGAGTCCAAGCAAAACAATAGCATTCCAGTGTATTCAAGTATTTATTGAGTTTTAATGTTAAGCTTGGTCAGATAACGCACACTGATGACTTTTAATAAAAATGATTTATGCTTTAACATACGTTAATGGGAGCTGAATTATAGTCATACAGAGTGGAAACAGGCCCTTCGGCCTATCTTGCCCACGCCGATATGCCCCAACTACATGAGTCCTACCTGCATGCGTTTGGCCCATATCCCTCTAAACCTATTCTATAAATGTACTTGTTCAAATGTTTTTTAAACATTTTGATAGTACCTGTTTCAATGACCTCCTCCGGAAACTCATTCCATTTACCTACGACCCTCTGTGTAAAAAAAAAGTTGCCCCTCGGGTTCCTATAAATTCGTCTCCCCTCTATGTTCTCTGGTTTTTGTTTCCCTACTCTGGGTAAAAGACACTGTGCATTTAATCTATCTATTCCTCTCATGATTTTATACACCTCGATAAGATCATCCCTCATCATCCTGCACTCCAAGGAATAAAATCCTAGCATGCCCAACCTCTCCCTATAACTCAGGCCCTCCAGTCCTGGCAACATCAATCTTCTCTGCACCGTTCCTCGTAAATCTTCTCTGTACCCTATATTGTTATAATATTTGAAATAAAGTGATTTTAAACATAATCTATAGATATCATTTTGCCTGTATTTAGCGTCTAAGTTTTATTACAAACTAGACCAAGTGGGACCCATTGGGCCCCCGTCTCCAACGCAATAATCCACCACTCACCCATTCGCCCAACGCAAACCGTTTCCACGACTCACTCATTCCCCCAACGTAACCCGTTCCCCTAACGCAATAATCCACCACTCACCCATAGCCCCCATGGGAGGCCTGGTCCCCAAACGCAACCCATTCCCAAATGTAAGATTCCACCACTCACCCGTTGGGTCCCTGTCACACGGGAGGCCTGGTCCCCCAATGCAACCTGTTCCTTAACGTAAGACTCCACCACTCACCCGTCCCCCCAACGCAACCCATTCCTCCAATGCAATATTCCACCTGTGAACAGCGCACGTCATTTTAAACTTAAAAAAAAGAAATGCAATTACACTAAGAATTTAATGTAATGTAGGTGCCACCAACAAGGCCATCTTTTGTTATCCAAATCTAATCATTAAACTGTGTTGTGCTGGGTTAAGCTGGCAGATTCTTCCTCTTTGTTATCCAAATCTAATCATTAAACTTTGCTGTGCTGGGTTAGGCTGGCAGATTCTTTCCCTGAAGGACATTTGCTGTGAAGGACTCAGTGTACTAGGATAGAAACATTGTAACCGGTAGGGCATTGTGACATCATAACTGCCTAACTGCCAGTGCAGATTTGAAGAAATCCAACTTTTAAATGTCACTTTAAAACTTTAAAACTCCCCCACTACGTCCCTCTCCTTACAACAGAGATCAGCAGCAGAGATCACATTGTGATGTCATTTTCGGTTTTCGGAATCTTCACGGCAGCTTGTCAGCTTTTTTTCGCTGTTGCCAGCCGAGCAACCTAGGCAGCTTTTTAGGTTGCCAAATGACCACCGGGGCGCCAGGAAGATGGCTGCCCTGCCGGCAGTCTGTGCGTTTTTTCAATCTTTTTGTTATTTTTTAGTTTGTTAAAAGTTTTGTTTTTAATATTCTTCGGTTTGTTTTATGGGGGAGGGGGGAGGGGATCGGGGGAAACTTTTTTTCAAGCTCTTACCTTCCCGGAGATGTAGTCAATTTTCGGATCCCATTCTCCGGGCTCTGCGGCCTTCCATCAATGGAGCTGGAAGCCTCCTCGGACTGTCGTGAGTCCCATCGCGGGGCGCGGACTCAACATCAGAGCTGATCCCTTGCCTGGGATCGCTCCCACCGCGACCTTTAACATCAAGGGCTCACAGTCTCGGGTGAGGCTAGTCGGGAAGCCCCAACGTCGCAGAAGGTTCACCAGCCCCGACGCGAGGTTCGATCGCCCGGTGCGGGGGAGCTGACATACCCCTGATGTGGGAGCAGATCGCCTCGACGCAGAGGGCCCGAACGCCACCGGCTACGGGAGTCAAGATCGTCCCGTCAACGGGGGCTCGAGGCCCACGACCGAGGAAGAACTAAGGGAAGGACTTGAACTTTATTTCGCCTTCCATCACAGTGAGGAATGTGTAGGAGTCACTGTGTTGGATGTTCATGTTAAGATGTGTTTTTGAAGTGATCTGTTACTTTTAATTGTATGACTAACCTGGCCAATGAAATTCCTCATATGTTGCAAACCATACTTGGCGAATAAAGTCTGATTCTGATTCTGATGACAGTATTGGTGGTCATTTAAGACGGCTTGCATGACGCGTGCGATAATGTGCTCGGACGAAGTGCGTAGTTACCAGTCGGAATTATGCTCAATGAAGCATTCACGTATTATTTCTGCTTCAAATAAAGTCACAAACTAAACATATTCACCAATCAAGACATGATATATACCACAATGACCTGCAGCAAAATTATAATACAGTAGCTCAACTCTTTGTACACGTTGCAATGAATGCAATTTCTATTATTTCTTTCCACTTCCAAACAAAAATGTGGTTGGATTATTCAGTGTATGATCAACCTATGTCAATAAATCCTGGATCATGGTAACATATATGCTTAAACATGCACACTACAGATTGATGCAAGCATATTTTCTGTGAAGGACCGAAAATTATCATGACATGGTCATTGCATGGGTCTTTTCCACTTGAATCTTCAATCATCAATCTCTGTTGTGCCCAGTCACAGCAAGGTAAGGATAAAGAATTGAATCGATCGGTTTGACACCTTTGAAGGTAGACACAGTCAGGGGCGGAAATCCCAGGGAGGACAGGTCCCCTCTCTGTTTTGTGAGGTGGGGGACATCCCCCCCAAGTTTTTGTAATCCGGATTTTAAAACTCGGTGAAATCTCCGCTTTCCGCGAGACAGTGGGGATGGGACTGATGATCAAGGGCGCCGATTGGACGAGAGAGGCTTCGGTCAGCAGGCAATGGGGGCGGGACATGATGATTCAGCGAGATCATTGGAGGAGGGAGCACGGTGATTGCTTGAAGTGGTATGAAACTGCACTTGAATTTGGTGGCCTTGCACCCTGCTTGAAGTGGTAAGAAACTGCACTTGAATTTGGTGGCCTTGCACCCTGCTTGAAATGGAATTTCAAGGAATAGCCGTGAGTCAACTGCCAGCCCACCAGCCGTGAGTGAGTGAGTTGCCAGCACAACAGGCTTGAGTGACTGCGCTGCCAGTCCAAGATTCCATTCGGCCCACAATGTCCATACTAGCCCTCTGGAAACCAGTCCCTTCAGCCCACAACACCCATAATAGCGCTCCAGAAAGCGCGCCCCCCCCACCACTGGCCACCAATATTGGAATTGGTGGAGAGGTGGAATATTGCGTTGGGGGACCAGCCCTCCCGTGTGATGCTGGGATGCCAAGGGTCCCACTTAGTCTAGTTAATATATTAAAATGAATACAATAAAATCAATTGTGCAAATGAAAAGATGTCTGAATCGTTCAGTTTTATTTTGTATTCGTCCGCTTCCAGATCCAAATCACCGTCTCTAACTTTACACAGGGATGGATTCAGTGAGTGTAGACTGAACTCCCCTCTCCCCTCCACCCTCCTCTTCCCCCCCTCCTGCCCCCATCCCTCCTTCTCCACTCCCCCCTACCCTTCTCCCTTCCCCTCTTCCCCCCTTCTTCCCTTCCCCCTCTTCACCCTCCCCGCTCCACTCTTCTCCCCCTTCTCCAGGGAAGGAGAGGGGGAGATGGGGAAGTGAGGGGAGTGGAGAAGGGGAAGAAAAGTGGAGCGAGGAGAAGGGAAGAAGAGTGCAGCGGGGAGAAGGGAGGAAGAGGGGGGAAGGGAAGAAACGGCTCACGTGCTCGACACCACTGCAAATTGTTCTGTTGCTGTTGTTCCCTTAAAGGGCCTGTCCCACTTTGCAAATTTTTTTTCGGCAACTGCGCAGTCGCCGAAAAAATCGCAAAGTGGGACAGGCCCTTTAAGGGAACAACAGCAACAGAACAATTTACAGCGGTGTCAAGCGCCAATCCGCTGCCTGAGTTGCTGGTTCACAAACGAGCAGCAACTCCACAAGGCAAGACAGGGAACAAGGATAAAGGGCCTGTCCCACTTACGTGTCCTTGGCACGCAAATTACGCAACCTCATGGTCGCGTTGAGCCGCGATGGTCCTGCGAAGGTCGGGCGCGATTACATGCGTACGCACAGCCGTCTGGAGCGCGTGACGTCATTTGAAGATGGACACAAAGCTGGAGTAACTCAGCGGGACCGGCAGCATCTCTGGAGAGAAGCAATGGGTGACGTTTCGTGTCGAGACTCTTCTTCAGTCTGAAAAGAAGGGTCTTGATCCAAAACGTCACCCATTGCTTCTCTCCAGAGATGCTGCCGGTCCCGCTGAGTTACTCCTGCATTTTGTGTCTATCTTCAATTTTCTTGGCCCCACCCTGGGAGTAGGAGTGGGGGCGGATCCGGACCGCAACGGCCGTGAGCCCCAGGCCGAGTTTGGCGATCGTTTGCCTGCTTCTGCTGCTGTTGAAGGTGAGACGTTGCGTCGCGCCCGGGTCTTGGGCCTGTCCCACTTTGGCCGCCAGTTCCGCGACAGGCCATTGGCGCGCGAAGATTTTGTTCACTACTAAAATTTCGGAGCCACGCGCGATGTTGCACACAACTTCACCCCCCTCCGCGATTCTCAGTGGGCCCAGCCCTGCGCGGCCATATACGATGCCCGTGCGCCTCAACGCGACCACGAGGTCGCGTACTTTGCGTGCCAAGGACACGTAAGTGGGACAGGCCCTTAAGACAGGAGCTCTCTGAGAAATGCCGGCACAGTTTGCATCAGGCAAAATGACACGGCTTTTAGGTTGCCCGGCGGGACTTTAGGGGCCAATGGCACCAGGGCAACCGTTAATTTCGAGCCCTGTTTGTGTAAATGAGATCCCATTGTGATTGGACGACTGTGAGATGGCATTGTGACATCACTGGAAGCTGCTAGAAAAGTCTCACTCACAGCCAGTTATTATTTTCAAAGTTGGCTTTTTTTAAACTTTATTTATCAATAACTTGTGAAATATAACGTCAACTGTGAAGAAACTTGATACTAACGATCACAGGAAAAAGCTGAGTAAGATTCTGCAAAAAATGTTGTGCTGTTGTGTACCGTTTTGGGTTAGTTCCTTGATCTCACCGACATACAAACAAGACAAGACAGATAGATATCAAATGTGAACTTTGGCTTGCCTCATATACTGTACAGCCTCAACTTCAATTTATTCAGTTGTTCCATGTGGATATGTATTTTCAGTTCCAATAACTTGATTTGTATGTACCAGACACATAGTATTGCCTCAATTATTTTTAAGGGACCACAATTATAAAATGTCTTTTAATGCTTTATAGATTATCATTGATAACTTGAGCTAGAGTTTATGCAGTATGCATAGTGATGGAAACAAATTCATTAAATTGTTCCTGTGACACAAAATAGAGCAGATACGTGTCATTCATACCAACCATTCAATATGGCATATTTACCTCCATTCTACCTTTTTTACACAATATTTATATAGCATATTTTCTTTCAAGGTCAAATATCTATTGGTCTGGAATACACTCAATGACTCAGCATTCAGAGAATGCTATCAAATTTCATCTGCCAGAGTGGACTTATTCTGATTCTTATTCTGACTGTGACCCCCTTCATCTCCGCCCCTATCTTGCCCCAGCTTTGTATGTTTCTTATAGCTTCCAAAGAATGCACACCTGCTCCGCTAATCTCTTCTCATCAGACAATTCCCTTAACCCAGAAGTATGTCCAATGAATTGATGTTGCACAATATGCAAGGCAAGGATTTCCTTCCTTGAATGAGGAGACCAGATGCACCAGATATGGTGGCATTTGGATTCTAACATCATCCAATATCTCTTAATATATTCTGCTATCCACCATTTTTCCACCTCGATTAGATCGGCAAACATGGACACAGCATTTGGCTCCATCATCCAGGTCTTTAATATTGATAGATAATAGGTGAAGCCCAAGAATTGGCCCTTGGCTGCAATCCAATATTGACTCTTTTGTTCCTGTTCTAGCTCTTAAACAGTATTCTGGAGATGCTGATTGAAAAAGTAAATCCCATAAACTATAATTTTAATAACTATGTTTGAAAATATAAATACTCTATATCATTTGGTTGACCCACACTACCTGACCAGTTACATAGATTTGTCAGTTTTCCTTTCATTCATAGATGCCCATTTTGTCCAATCATATTACTATGTTTTAAGTTTCACCCTTTCTGAAAGAATAAAAAATACCATTGATGAAATATGAAACTACTTGCCTCATGCTAACTGGCCTATCTTTCTTTTAATCTTTTTTTTTGAATAGCAGGATGATATTTGCCGCCTTTTACTCTGGGAGAACCAATCCAAATTCTAGAGAATTCTGAAAGATTAAAAACAGAAGCATTCTTTACTTGAACATAGAACAGTATATAGCAATGTCACAAAATTTTGAGATTTAAAAAATCAAGTCTGCAATAAAAAGAAGTTTAATTTGACACCTAATTCACTTTCATATCTTCAGTATTAAAAAAGGTATGGCCATTTTCATACTCGGTAATTAGCATCTTGTTCCCTATTGCTTTTCCATTGACTTAACACAAAAGCTGTGATCGAGGACAGTCAAAAGCCCATAACTTTCTTAAAATTCAAGAGAACTGAATGAAATTTTCAGTTATTATAGATTGAAGCATTCTGAAACAAATATAACACATCTTACTTGGATGACGTGAAATTAAAGCATATAATTAGTTAACATAATTGTAGCTAATTACAAAATTGACCGTTGTGACGGAAATAGTAATAAACACCCAGAATGCCTTGAAAATTCAAAAATGTGATATTCTCAAGATCAGAACTTTAATATTATTGTATTATATGCTGTAAGTCCGTAACAGATAGGTAAATAAATTACAATTTCTAGCAAAAGACCTTTAAGGAGAAGATCAGTTGCTAGCTGGTACATTGGCATATCATAATCAGTAGCATCATCATATTCCTCAGATTGTAACCAATAAGCAACTCTGTACACCTTGTTTTTCCTCAACTTTTCAATTTTGGCATTGTAAACTACAAGTTTTGGCTCTTCAAACCACGCATGACATGCCTTTCTGCCCACTACTTTCTCATTAAGAATGTCCTGTAGATCATCACATTTGGAGTAGTCCAAATTCGGATAATCTCTGCGAATGCTGTCGAAATCAGTCTCTTTTGCTGGGCATTTGGATTGACAATTTCGCATTTCTTCTTTGGAGACATCTGTTTAAAATGTAAAGGAAAAAAAACACTGAACAGCATTAACAGAAACAAGTTATTATTTGCAGTTTTAGAAAAAAGGTAGAAATGATAAAGTTAAACTCTAAAACAAATAGTAAATACCCAACAAAATATTCATATTCATCAGTTTCATCAAATCAATAAAATTCATCTAATCAATTAAATTCATCTAAATTCAATTACTAGATCTAAACATCTATCCATTTCTTAAGAAAAGGCTACATTTTTTAAATAGCCAAAGTATCCAAATAACAAACTGATCCCATTCACACAAGAATTCACAATATAACATGATTTTAAAATCTCACTGTCATGAACGTATGCCAGACGGAAGGAATTTAATGTTTAATTCCCATAAATTAATCTAGAAACATCCACTCTCAATATAATCAAAATTATTATTTTATGCACAATACATATGGCTAAAACTGTTGTGGATATTCAGTATAAAAATATTGAATATGGGTAGACAATTACACCAAATATATATATACGATTTAGATGCTCTTATGACATGATTTACAAAAAAAAATGAGGATTTTAATCATCTTGCGAGTGGGTGTTTCTGGAATGCGATCGATTGGAACGTTGCCGTTGCCGTGAATTTTAAGCCCATATCGGCAGGCAAAGACACAGCCGGTTCGTATGGGGCCCAAATAACATTTTCGTGTTGTAAAATTAGATTAAAGCCACCCAAGAAGCAAGATTATATGTGAAATAGACGACTTACCTTTTTGTTTTGTCTTGATATTACGATCCATCACGTTGAAGGCGTTGAGGGCGTTCGAAGTCGCTTTTTACTTTAATCCAACTATTAAATTGTCCAGCGATTTTTTTAATTAAAAAAACCGGGAACGGAAGTCCGATCGATTTTTCTTCATCGACTAGCAGCCCGAGGAAATCCCTCTCCGACAAGCGATACAAATCTGCATTTTAATCCCGCCCCCCAAAAGGCGCCAAAGTCGCGCACAAGGCCAGTTGCAGATCTGCAGCGCCGCAGAAGGTAGGTTTTGTAACATCGCTACAGTATAGCACAGGAATATCCCTTCAGCCCACAATGTTTGTACAGAACATGATGCCAGGTTAAACTGATCTCAACTGCCTACACATGGTACATATCCCTCTATCTCCACAGCTTAACCAGAACTGCATCAAATGTGACCTAACTAAAGTCCTGTAGAGCTGCATCATGACTTCCTGCCTCTTATACTCAATGCTCCAAGGCATTGATGGCAGACATACCATATGCCTTCATTACCACCCTATGTACTTGTGCTACCACCTTCAGTGAGCTAAATTTTATCATGGCCTTGCCATCTCCACTGCCATCTTCTATATCTGCTTTTCTGCTCAGCGCAAAAATAATTTTCCTTCACTATTGGCAGCTGCTATTGAGCTCTATCTCAAATCCTACCACCGTATTTGCTTTGGCCTGCATGGAAGGTCTATTTATTTGCTTTTCTTCTGCTTTCTGCCTTTTAAATATTTTATTCTTATTCTTCCCAGAGTTATATTTCCCTTTACAGGGGTAACTTAAATTTATGTTAGTGTTCCAAAATACATAACTCTTAAAAATTGAAACACTTTGAGTGTGGCTATTGGGAAGGAATATAAGCAAATTGTTTCATGACTTGGTTGAATGTTGTTGGAAGACTTTTAAAACAGTTTGTTGAGGCCATGACCTTTGCACCTTTTGGGTCCACTGCCAAGGTAGTGATGGTGAGCTTCTTGGGTTTTGCATAATAGGAAATGTAGATATTTGGGCAGGCAACTCTCCTGACCACATCTATGGAGTCCTTTTCTTCACAACCACCCATCATGACCTTCCAAATTAGTTCCATACCCTGATGCTAATCTCTTCTGCATCATCTGAGGAGTTTACAGAAAGGGCAATGCCGGTCTACCGATCATTTCTGCTTGCTTTTTCTCCACAAAACGAAGTTGGCTTCATTTTTTTCCTCAGTGTCCCTGTCCACCACCATACACTTCCCCAAATCTGTAATTCCTCTGAGAATTGCCATTTTGATGAAATCCCATTTTCCAGCTCACGATTTACTTTTTTGCACATAACTTGTGTAATAACAACATTGGACCATTTAGCCCCTTAAATTTGTTCTGCATTCACTTTATACCTACCTTTGTCGTATATCTATTAATATCTTTGGTTAACAAAAACCTATAACTGTTCATTTGGAATTCATAGTTGAATGATTTTGGACAAGCTTTTTGCCTTTTACTTTCACCAGTCCTTCAGGCCACTAAAGCATAGAATAGAATAGAATAGAATAGAATAGAATTACCTATTCTACTTTCACCAGTCCTTCAGGCCACTAAAGCATGTTACCTCTCAACATGTATCCCATTTAGCTATTCACATGTTCTCATGTATGTATTTTAGTTCCCTTTGTCCCTCATTTTGTCTCTTGCTCTCATGACTCATGTTGCTGTTTAGTCATCCTATGCTCTGTAACAAAGCATTTCACAAGGCATTTCGGTTTGTGTCTAAGGTAGACACAAAATGCTGGAGTAACTCAGCGGACAGGCGGCATCTCTGGAGAGAAGGAATGGGTGACGTTTCGGGTCGAGACCCTTGTTCAGACTGATGTTGGGAGTGGGCGGGACAGAGATAGAATGTAATTGACAGTAAGACTGGTGGGAGAACAGGAAAGGGGGAGAGGATGGAGAGAGAGGGAAAGCAAGAGCTATTTGAAGTTAGAGAAGTCAATGTTCCTACCGCTGGGGTGTAAGCGACCCAAGCGAAATATGAGGTGCTGTTCCTCCAGAAGCGTCAGATTGGGAATGGGAGGGGAAGTTAAAGTGCTGAACAACCGGGAGATCAGGTAGGTTAAGATGGACTGAGCGGAGGTGTTCAGCGAAACGATCGCCGAGCCTGCGCTTGTCCCGCCGATATACAGGAGTTGACACCTGGAACAGGGGATACAGTATATGAGGTTGGAGGAGATGCAAGTGAGCCTCTGCTTCACCTGAAAAGACTGTCGTAGTCCTTGGATGGAGTCGAGGTGGGGGGGTAAAGGGACAGTTATTGCATCTCCTGCGTTTGCAGGGGAAAGTACGGAGTCAACTCATGTATATCGGCGAGACCAATCTGACCTTTCTGTCCTGGGCCTCCTGCATTGTCAGAGTGAAGCCCAGCGCAAATTAGAGGAACAGCACCTTATATTTCGCTTGGGTAGCTTGCACCCCAGCAGTGTAAACATTGACTTCTCTAACTTCAAATAGCCCTTGCTTTCCTTCTCTCTCCATCCACTCCCCTTCCCAGTTCTCCCACCAGTCTTACCGTCTCCGACGACATTCTATCTTTGTCCCGCCCACTTCCCTGACATCAGTCTGAAGAAGGGTCTCGACCTGAAACGTCACCCATTCCTTCTCTCCAGAGATGCTGCCTGTCCCCGCTGAGTTACTCCAGCATATTGTGTCTATCATCGATTTAAACCAGCATCTGCAGTTCTTTCCTGCTCGGTTTGTGTCTATGCATGCTTGTTTTTAGTTTCTTCCTAATAGTTTCATTTTCATCTGTAATATATTACTTTTGTGGAGAAGGGTCAAGGACCTGAAATGCTAATTTCAGTTTGTCCACATATACTGCTTGACCTAGTAGTGGTCATTTTCCATGTGTTGATGCTGACATTGGATAGTGAAAATAGAGAAAAGCCTGAACCATTCTAAATGTTCACTTGTTGACATATAAGTCATTAGAGGCTGGAAAAAAACACGGACGAGAGGTGCAGTTTGTTTGGAGAGAAGAGTATTTTTTTAATGTTCGCAATTTAGGCATGTACAAGTTCATTATCGGGGAAGCATTACAAAGTCAAGCAATTAGAACAAAGACATTGGAGTAGACATGTTTGTTGAAGAATTTGTAAATAATATTGTAAATGTCATGTTTGAAGTAAAAATCATCCAAAATTTCAAGTATGTAATATTGCTTTCTGTTTTATCATGAGCCAATTCCCTTGGTGCATTTACTCCATTGCAAGTTACTATATGTTGGGTTGCAGTTGAAAAAATCCAGTTATCCGTTAAAAAAAAGTCCAGTTCATGTGTTGCTATTTATAGGCAATGCTATAGGGAGGTTGCACGGCAGTCGAGGTCAAGACCCGTAACCTGTACTGTTGCCACGCAATGCCTTTTGGAGTACAAGCGGTGAATGTCAGGTAAGCACTTACTATGGCTGCCAGTACAGCGGGCACGTCTTCTGTCCCAGCATCCGGACTCCACGCTGACTGGTTTCACACTCGCGACCGGTGCTTGGCAGCTGAATCGCCCGGGGGAGGAATCCCCGTGTGTGGGTCGGGGTCCAGGGGGGTGAATCACCCCATGTAGTGCGGGGGGTCGGGGGGGGAGGTGAATCACCCTGGTGTGGGGGTCGGGGTCCGGTGCTGGTGCAGCGCAGTCAATGACTGGATCGGCGGAGGGACCAGACGGTCCCCAACTCTGCTGCAGCTGACGGGGACGTTGCCGGGTTTATGGCCCCGTGTGTCCGCTGCCCGGAGCCACGGCCCCGCTCCACCCGGCCCCGTCGGGGGGGAGACAGGGCGGAGGGCGGCTGTGGCCGGACATCACTGGCCCCACAGTGGGAGAGTGAGGGCTGTCCCGAGGGGTTCGCTCCTTTGGCCGCTTGCACTGGAGTTCAGACTGGAGGGTGATTCCAGCCCCGGGCGTTCGTGGGCCGAGACTTGCCCTCAATCCGCCCGCACGCTGCTCTTTCGCAAGTCAGTGAGCAGCCGTGATTTTGGTTGTTTTCTCTCACGGTTATCCTTATTTCCACAATATTTGACAGTACAAAAATTGACCATTTTGGCGGTTTCTAACAGGTAAGAACGTACGTGTTTCGTGTGTTACTAGTGTATGCCGGAAGCTACCTTGTACTCCAGAAGGATTGAGCAACTCCGTGCGTCACGCCCTTTGACCTGATGACTTTATGTGCAACCCCCCTTGGAGTATTTGTATACATAGGTCTTGGAGTTAAGTGATAACATTATTAACTTTCATTATGCTCTAGCTAATTTCCCTCTACTGCCAAATATCTTGCTACCTCCCCAACCCAACCCTTCATCCAATTAAAAAATTTATTTCTTCAAAAACTTATTATTCTAATGTATCTTGTTTTGTTTAATGAGACAAATGAAAATGAGGAACGTTCACCTGCCTTTGAGCTGTATTGCAAATTGTGTAAACATGGAATAATATTGGTTCTGAATGATGTGTTCATACCTGCTCATTATAGTACTAAAAGGAATGTTAACGAACAGTGCATTTGTGTGAAACAGGATCAGTTGGTTGTTTTCCCCTACTTTGTCAGCGGTAAACATGTACCATATCACTTTTGTCAGTTACTTGTGATATTGGGGAAATATTGTTTTATTTGGTTGTTCTGTGCATTATTATATATTTTTTGCGGTGAACATGTAAATTTGTTCAACTAAGTAGAAATAATTGTTTCAGTCGGGTAATTGTCTGTCTTGTAAAATAACAAATTGCCTTGAGTCATACTTGGAGAATGCCTGAACTAATGTGAACTTTGCTGTCTGCATATCTTTGGCACAAATAAAATGACTAGTAAATTAGTATCTGAGCTGTCAAATCTAATAAAACTGTATTTATAAATAACATGCAAAACCTGGTCAAATAAACAAACGTCATACAGCTGACAAGAGTTCATATGCAAAATGTAGATTTAAATCTTCATAGATATTCCAGAACTGATGCAGTAATTGGCTTTCATCTATTGCCACAGTATAGAATAGTTTCAAAGGTGTGATAGTAAGGAAACTTAAAAACAACATATTTAATAGAACAGCTTTTGACCAGTCCTCTCCA